>NC_067493.1:1483690-1506190 GCF_947179515.1 Apodemus sylvaticus | reverse complement strand
CACTAGATGGGACTCTGTATGACTGCTCACATAGATGTAGGGGTAACGGGGTTCACCAAAGGCAACTGCCTCATTCAGGATGGACAGGTGTTAGCTGGGGCAGCGGTGGTGTCAAATACCGAGATCACATGTGGAGGACCACATCTGGCAGGAATGTCAGCCCAGGAAGTTGAACTGGCAGCTCTGAAATGCCATTAGAGCTGAGAAAAGACAAGACACACAAGGCTGGTGTGCTATTGTTACTTCTCATATCCATGGGGCCATTTGTAAAGAGAGGACAGATCTGATGGGGAAGGACTAAATTGCACCCCAGAGAGCAACAAGAAACCCCAGTGGGTGGCCCCTAGAAATTGGGTTCCTCATGTCCTTGATTGCACCAGACCCAGGAGTCCCCACACTCTCTGATGAGACAAAATATATGATCTGGGCCAAAAACCTGTTGATGTCTCAGTGTTGTAAGAGATGAGGGAGGACAGCTAACTGACTACAAACTAATGTGTGAGAGAAAATGGGTCTACAGAGAAAAAAGGAAGAAATCAGAGACTTTCTATTGTTCATTGGAAACGAATATGCAACATGAACAATCTCATGGAACACAATGAAAATGAAAGTGGAGCTAAAAGAAAGTTCACAGCACAAAATGCCTATGTGAAAAAATTGGAGAACTCTCATGCAGGCAGTTTAACAGCATGTTTTAAAGGATACAACAAAAAGAAGTGAGGGAGCAAAGAAAACGAGGAGAAGACATCAAGAAATTTTCAAGTTGGGGGATGAAATTGATAAAATAGAAAGAGAACAATTCAGAGAATTAATGAAACATAGAGTTGGTCTTTTGATCCTTTTATTAGACAAGATAAACAAACCCCTATTAAAAGATAAAGAATATACAAATTAATGAAATCTAAAATGAAATGGGGGATGAAATAACAGGTAATGAAATCCAGAGTGTAGTAAAGACATAGTTTAAAAAGGGTTCATTCCACCAACTTGGAAATTCTAAAAGAAATAGCTAACTTCCTCAATATTTTCCACATCCCAAAATTAAACAAGAGAAAAACAACTTAAACTGACATAAACATGAAGGAAAACAGAATTCATTAAAAATATGTCCCCAATGTGAGCCCACGTCTATGAGTTTTAGGGTAGAGTCCTACCAGACTTTCAAAGAGAATTTAACAAGAATTCAATGTATTCAAAAATATAGAAACAAAACAAATATTAGTCAATTTATTTTCGGAACCCCTGATTACTCATATATCCAGTCAGGAAAGACTGAGCAATTAAAGAGAATTACAGACCAATTATCCCTAAAACCACAGATTCAAAAATACTTAAAAGATAAAACAAATAAAATAAAATAAAATACGAAACACATCAAAAGAATGTCCACCATTAACAGTGAGGAATGCTTCATTCTAGAAACAGTGATGGTTCAACAAAATGGGATTAAATTGTAAGAAAAACCAAGAATTGATCATCTCATGAGGAAATGTAAAATTCTCTGAAAATATTCAACACCACTTCAGGATAAAATTCTCGGAGTTCTGGTGCTTACTGGGGCTAGAACACGGTTTCTTCTATTCCAATATCAGCAGCTTTCAATATTTCAAATATATCACTGCCTGATCTTGGCTTTCCTGGAACTTGCTTAGAGATCTACCTTGATCTCAAAGATCTGCTTGATTCTGTCTCGTGAATGGTGGGTTAAAAAGCATGTAACACCATGCCTGGAACTAAGCCTAGAAAGCTTATATTTTAAATTCAGAACCCAGAATCTAAATCTATCTCTTGGCAATTTGACACATAATTGTACCTTCATGTGTCTACATCAAAACAGTATCCAGGTAATAATAATTCCTAACATGATACAGTTCTCTTTCATACAACTGCAAATCCATATGTTTAGCTGAATGTAATCTTGTCCTAATGTAACCATTCCTTTAATGCCATTGAATATCCTTGATCAGACGATTAAACTTCATTCAACTTCCTGATAAAGCCTTGTATTTTGAACAATTCTTTTTTTATTTTTCCTTTCTTAGTTTCTATGTTTGTTAAAAATTTTCATGCCAAATTCTATGCAGTGATTTTCATGACTTACTTTGTCAATACAATTAATGTAAACATCTTTACCTTAACCTTAAGGAAACTCTTCAGACAAGGGCAGCAAACTTCTTTGCAAAAGCATCAAAAAAAAAAAATCTCCAGAGTGGAAATAATCCCAAGCACCCATGTCTATCATATCCTACTTTATGATACCCTCCTAACTCCCACTTAATTCATGATCATATTCATTAATTTTCTCTCCAGCACACAGATTTTGGGGACTTATCCCAGGTGAAAACAATTTACCACATTGATTACATTAATAAGTTTTCTGTCCGGTGTGTGTTCTTTTATGATACTGGAGATGACTGGGTCTTGCAAAGGCTTTACCACATTGATTACATTCATAAGGTTTCTCTCCAGTATGTGTTCTTTTCTGTCTTTGGAGATTACTGCACTGTGTAAAGGCTTTACCACACTGATTACATTCATAAGGTTTCTCTCCAGTATGTGTCATGTTATGTCTTTGGAGATGACTGCGCTGTGCAAAGGCTTTACCACATTGATAGCACTCATAAAGTTTCTCTCCAGTATGTGTTCTTTTATGTATTTGGAGATCATTGTGCTGTGCAAAGGCTTTACCACATTGATTACATTCATAAGGTTTCTCTCCAGTATGTGTTCGTTTATGATATTGGAGATTACTGTGCTGTGCAAATGCTTTACCACATTGTTTACATTCATAAGCTTTCTCTCCAGTATGTGTTCTTTTATGATATTGGAGATTACTGTGCTGTGCAAAGGCTTTACCACATTGATTACATTCATAAGTTTCTCTCCAGTATGTGTTACTTTATGATATCGGAAAGTACTGTGATAGGCAAAGGCTTTCCCACATTGATTGCATACATAAGGTTTTTCTCCAGTATGTGTTCTTTTATGATATTGAAAATTACTGCGCTGTGCAAAGGCTTTACCACATTGATCGCATTCATAAGGTTTCTCTCCTGTATGTGTCATTTTATGTCTTTGGAGATGAGTGGATGTTGTAAAGGCTTTACCACATTGATTACATTCATGAGGTTTCTCTCCACTGTGTGTTCTTTTATGATATTGGAGATGACTGGGTCTTGTAAAGGCTTTACCACATTGATTACATTCATAAGGTTTCTCTCCAGTATGTGTTGTTTTATGATAGTAGAGATTACTGCATCTTGTAAAGGCTTTACCACGTATATTACACTCGTAGGGTTTCTCTCCACTATGACTTCTTACATGCCTACAATGATAAATAGCACATGTGAAATCTTTACCACATTCATTAATCTGATCAATCATGTAATCAATATGAATTATGTTTACACTCTGTCTAATGGTAAAGAAGCATCAGATCTTAAGGTTTTAGCTCTTTATATGTTCATGTTGTTCTCTCTCATTATGAGTTGTTCAAGACACCTGTGATGGTTATTACATGGCTCATATATATAGTACCCTCTTTTTATATGATGTATTTTAGCTATCTGAAGAAAGTTAGAAAATCTTTGATCTGTATAACACTGATTGTATTTATATTTTTCCTCTAGTGTGAATTACAACACATGTGACTGCGAACCAGGACACACAGAAGAATTTCCAAATTCCTAGTACCCATGAATATGTTTTACACTATGAGTTATGGGATATTTCCTGTAAAGCTAAAAAACCAACTAATTGCAAATGTCTTTCATATTCCTAAATTCTTTCAAAGACAGAATACTACATATCTTCTTGTTTTAGAACAAAAATTTTATGAATCTTCTTTCCATATCCTTATGCTCACATGATTATTATCTATTGTGACACATGATATACCTAATAAAAAGAATGATAAGTGAAAGGTTTATGTATTGCATTCACACTGTTTGAATTTTTGTTTCTCATAACATGTGCAATATGGACTAATGTTTCTCCACAACAATATTCCTGATTCTCATAAAAGGCCCTCTCACCAAACTGAGCCATATTACGACAAGAATATGATTATCACCAAATTTTCTATGGACTATTTGCTTATTGGAATGTTTTGGATATAAATTTATCACTATTCAATGTGCAATTTCTAAATACTATGAGAAAATACAGATTGGCAGATCCACAGCACAGGTCTAATGGAGCTACTTATCAAATGGATACACAAATCAGATACCGGATCTTGAGGTACATGGTTTTGTAAGACTATTATAATCATATCTACACTTAAATGACTGCTTTTTTACACTCTTGCTTTTTGTTGGAGATTCCATAAAATATTAAAATTTTCTCAGAGACAAATTTGTATCAGCTTGAACATGAAAATTACCTTTCATGACTTCTATTATTTCGACAATGTTCTTCAAGATGATGCTCTTCCCAATTATAGCCTAAAACACAGTATCAGAAAATGAATGATATAGTATTTGAAAATAGCCAAAATTAAAGGTACTGTGAATTTTAACTGCACCGTGATAGTTACAGTGAAAATTCAGTGAAACTGAATTATTCAGCTCAATTTTCATACAATTAAAATAATAGAAGATCATCAATAACCAAGAAACATTTGTTTCCTTCAGGAAAAAAAATAGTCTTACCTATAGCTTTGAGGTTCAGGTAGGTTTCCAACATCACATTTTTGTAGAGACTCTTCTGGGAAGGATCCAGCAAATTCCACTCTTCCTCAGTGAAGTTCACATGCACATCATCAAAAGTCACTGCATCCTAAATATCCCATACATGTACAACACAAAGCATGATACTAACATCACCGGAAAACAAATATATGCTTTCTCAAATATATACTCATATAATTCTCGTGCTTGCTCTGCTTATTTTCTGACTCAGAATTTATAATCACTGTGTCATTTTAGAAGGAGCTTTAATTATAAGATACACCTCTGTCACTTTTGCACACTTTGAATACGACACAGCCTTGCTAGAGAAATGCCAACTGAGAGGGACATGCAGGGGAAACAGATCCACAGTACTGAGAACACACCTGAAAAATTGTATGAACATTTACTAACTACAAACATGATGGGCAAGCTGGGTGTATTTTCTCATGTCCTTAATCACAGAGGCACAGGCAGGTGTATGTCCAACAGCTTGACACTGGCATGGCTTTGTAATGTGTTCTAGGAGACTAATAGTTATCTTTTAAGACCCTCAATCCCTACAAAAGTCCACCAAGGAAACAAAAATGATAGATAACTCACAGTTCATTAGTAAAGTTTCTACAAAGAATTATAAATTCACTGCACATCTGTATTCATCTGGCAGAAACATGAAGTGTAACAGTTTAAACTATAACATTAATAAAACTTTACTAAAAGATAATATATGCTTAAATTCTTATAAGTGGACAGATGAAAATAATATCAATATAAATGTTTATTATTATAAGAAACGTAGGGCAGGAGAGAGAGATCAGCAATGGAAAACTCTTGCTAGTCTTCCGCATAATCGTGGTCAATTTCTCGCATACACATGGGGACCAACAACTACTCATTACTTCATGATCAGGAGTTCTGAGGCTATCTTCTGACAACAGTAAAGATGAGACACACATGATATTCTTACTCATGCACACAGGCAAAATATTCCTAGTTATACAATCATTTCATAACAAACACAAGACTGAGGCAGAATTCAATATACCTGACACACAATGACACTAAAACCTCAGATAATATTAATATCATGAACATATGCTATCCTGAGAAATAGAATATAATCTATATAGTTGTCCAAAATTCAAAACTACAGATGTGGATGAAAAACATGTTTATTTAAAAAATCCAGACAAATGGATACAACTGGATATTATCATCCTGAGTGAGGTATCTGAGACCTAAATAGACATACATGTATGTAATCATTTACAAATGAATAATAACCACAAAGTACAGGATAGCCATACTACATGTCTTAGCCCTGAAGAAGATAAACAAGAAGGAAGGCTAAGGGGCTGAATCTATGGCTCAGCTGGTAAGATCACTGACTGCTCTTATGAAAGTCCAGAGTTCAAATCCCAGCACCCACATGGTGGCTCAAAACTACCGATAATGAGATCCGACATCCTATTCTGGCATGTCTGAAGACAGCTACAGTGTGCTTATATATAATAAATAAATAATTTTTTAAAAAGAAGAAGTAAGACTAAAATAAACCTGGTTGAATCTCATTCAGAAGTAGAAATAAAACAGTCATTTGAGGCAGATGAAAGAGAGAGAACTGGAAGGAACAGTAGATAAGAAAGAGGAAGAGAGGTAAGGACCAGGTGTGATGAGAGAAATGGAAGGGCCATAGGGTGAGGAATATTAATTGAAGTCTGCAGCTGTCAGGGGTGGAAGGGTGCAGGCAATTTTATGATGTGCCACAGACCAGAAAAGGGAGGGCAACAGGAGTCAGTGGGGATGATCATAGCTGAGATGCATAGCAGTGAGAATTGGACCCTGAAGAGGGACACATCCTAAAGCCAGGCAGGACCACCAGTGGAGAGTTTATTACACAAACCAAACCAAAAACCTTTCCGCCCCAAATTTGTCCTTTCTACAAAAAAATGTAGGCACAAAGATGGAGCAGAGAATGGGGGATTGGACAAATAGTACCCTGCCCAACTTGAGACCCACCCCACGGGCAAGATCCAATCCCTGACATTACTGAGGGTATACTTTGTTATATTTCCAGAGAGTAGCTTAGCATAATTGTCCTCTGACAGTATCCATCCAGGACCTGACTGAAACAGATGCAGAAACCCACAGCCTAAAATTGGACAGAGCCTAGGGGATCTTTTGGAAGACTAGTGGAAAGGATTGAGGACCCCCAAAGGAACAGGAAGTCTATAAGAAGACCCTCAGGGTCAATTAACCTGGACACTAGGAGACTCCCAGAGACTGAGTCACCAAGTTCAGAGCATGCAAAGGATGGACTGAGTACCCCATCATATATGTAGTATGCTAGGTACTCAGTCTTCATGTTGTTTCCCAACAAATGGAGCAGGAGATGTCCCTTATGCTGTTGCCTGTCTGTCCAAATGTCTCCCCTAACTTAGTTGCTTTGTCTGACTTCAGAAAGAGAGAATGTGTCGAACCATGCAGAGCTCTTAACCTCTAAGCCATCTCTCCAGGACTAACCCTGTCTTCTTAATGTATATTATAAAAGACAAAAAGGTTTGGACCCAGGTCCTGCATAGTCACAGAAACCACCCATGCTGCTACAGGAAAGCAATTGGTCCTGATGTTCTGGACAGAATTACAATCAACCATGATACTTAAGGTATTTAGATTTCATGGCCTGAATTAGCAGCTAAGAAGCAGCAATAGAAACCTCACAGGAAGTCACATCTTAATGATGCTTCCGATCCAACCCCATATAGGATCCACAACTCCAGCACCCACTGCTCAGCTGCATGTTCCTTCCCATTGTGGGCAGTGATCCTGTACTCACCATGTCTTGATTTCAGAGCTTCCCTGAGGTCCCCTCACAGCACACAACAGCAAAGCTCAGAGCAGGACATGGAGAAGCATTCAAGCTGCACACCCACAGGTAACACCTCAGAAGGAGAACGTGAGGGAGAGAGTGAAGATCAATCAGCATAAATGTCTAGAAAATATTTCCAATAAAATCCTAAATGAAAATTTCCTAAACTAAAGAAGATGCCTGTGTAAGAATAGCCAGAGTTATTATAAATATATAGCCAGAGTTAATGTAAAAGCATGCAATATACCAAAGAGATTGGGGAAAAGTCCCTTTACTGCACAATAATTGAAACACTAAACAACTAAAGTAAAGAAAAAAAAAAGAAAAAAAAAAGAAAAAAAACCTACTACAGAAATAATTAACAACAACAAAAAAAAAACTACTACAGGAATAATTAACAAAACTAAAAAAAAAAAAAAATTAAAAAAAAAAAAAGTAAGTTACCCTGGGACCTAGCCCTGCCAAGCCTACAACACTTGACCCCAGCCAGCTCCAACTTGATCATTAATGTTCCTTGGGAAAGCGCCAGCCCAGACCTCTGTAAACTCTACCAGGTCTTTGTCGTGTCACAGCCCAGCCTGTGTCATTAAGGATCAGGATGCAGTTTATTGGCCTGTGAATTCCCTTCCTGTCTCAGCAGCTCACAGCCAGAAGCCAGGGCCGGGCGCACAGCCCAGAGATCCAGGGCGGCCAAGCTCGGCTTCTGTTCCCACAGGAGGGTTGTGCTAGGAGGCCACTGTGCCCGCCTGGAGGAGCACAGAGAGGGTTTGCACTCCGCCCCACTGCAAACTTTCCAGAGCAGAGCCGGAAGCCCGTGCCTTGCCCGGCCAATGTCCCTGCCTGGAGGAGCACAGAGAGGGTTTGCACTCCGCCCCGCTGCAAACTTTCCAGAGCGGGAAGCCCACGCCTTGCCCGGCCACTGTCCCTGCCTGGAGGAGCACAGAGAGGGTTTGGACTCCGCCCCCACTGTAAACTTTCCAGAGCGGGAAGCCTGTGCCTTGCCCATCCACTGTCCCTGCCTGGAGCACAGAGAGGGTTTGCACTCAGTCCCCCTGCAAACTTTCCAGAGCAAAGTGGAAAGCCTGTGCCTTGCGCAGCCACTGTCCCCGCCTGGAGCACAGAGAGGGTTTGCACTCTGCCCCGCTGCAAACTTTCCAGAGCCGAGCCGGAAGTCTGCGCCTTACCCAGCCACTGTCCCTGCCTGGAGGAGGACAGAGAGGGTTTGCACTCGGTCCCACTGTAAACTTTCCAAAGCCAAGCCGGAAGCCGGAAGCCTGCGCCTTGCCAGGCCATTGTCCCTGCCCAGAGGAGCACAGAGAGGGTTTGCACTCGGTCCCACTGTAAACTTTCCAGAGCGGGAAGCCTGCGCCTTTCCCGGCCACTGTCCCCACCCAGAGCACAGAGAGAGTTTGCACTCTGCCCCACTGCAAACTTTCCAGAGCAGAGCGGGAAGCCCGGGCCTTGCCCCTCCACTGTCCCTGCCTGGAACACAGAGAGGGTTTGCACTCCGTCCCCCTGCAAACTTTCCAAGTCGGGAAGCCCGCGTCTTGCCAGGCCTCTCCAAACTCACAGACCGCATCTGCGGAGACGACAGGAGGATAGCCCAGAGTTACTCCAGAGGTCACACACACCCGCAGCATGGAGCACTATCTTCATCTGAATGCGCACGCAAATGCAGTCCCATTCCACAATTCCAGGCCGGGCTGCTCAGAGCCCGGGAAGCTCAGCAATCGCAGCAGTCACTAAATGTGCTCACTCACCTCCTTCCCGCCTCTGCCAGACCTCTGACCAACGCGCACATTCAAACTCCCAGCCCACTTTCATTCATAAAAATTAAAGACAGGAAATGACATCATTCCAAGAGGCTGGATGCAGGGCGGGCACAACAGTGACTTCGGGGGTGGTGCCAGCCTTTGCCCAGTGACAGACAGGGACGCCAACATGGCGCCTGCCAGGGGCTGAGGTGCATGGTCATGGGAGGGGGCGAGGCTCGGGGGTCGTCAGGGGCGCGGCCAGCGGTTGCTGGGTGACAGTTAGGGAATTCAACATGGCTCCCACCCAGGGCTGAGATACTTGGGCGAGGGGCAGGGTTGGCGTGAAGTCAGGGGCAGGACCAGCAGTCTCTGAGTGACTGACAGTGATGCCAATGTGACATTTTCACTGAATTTGAAGAAATATATAAATATGTGTGTTAAAATTGAAGAATTTGATGTACAATAATACACATGAAAGTGTACACATAGATAAGACATCAAAACTGACTGACAAACCATGTAAAAAAAATTCTAATCAAATTGATGGCTTTCATGGAAAATATTTCCTATAAAATTGAAGAAATATACAGAAAATTTATTTTGAATTGAGATTTGGCATTGAAAATAAATAGACATAAAAAGTTGACAAAGAGAACTAAATGTGTAGGCAAATTCAATTTTAGGAATAAATTGAAAAATAATGTGTTAAAATTGAAAAATCTGTTGGAAAATAATAATGGTAGAAAATTAAATTATCTTTACTAAATCAAGCACCTAGAAACATTTTCTCATAAAATTCATGATTTTCAAGGAATTTGTTCCTGATATTATTGAAACAATATATGGAAAAGTAGTGTTAAATTGAAGATTTTCACTGGAAATTATTCAGATAATTTTGTGTACATAAAAACATCTCTAAATAATTGAAAAATTCTATAGAAATATTTTCTGATAAAATTAAAGTTTATCTTAACTAATATCTGTAGTGATATTGACGATATATGTGTGTGTTCAAATTGAAGAATTAGTTGGAAAATAATAATAGTAAAATAATAAACATGGAAAATACACCTAGAACATTGTCTAATAACCTAGAAAAAATTTTTCATAAAATTGAAGATTTTGATGGAAAATATTTCTAATACAATTGAAGTAATATACAAGAAATGTATTATAATTGAAGATATCAGATAAGATAATACAGATAAAATATTAGACATATAAACTATTTCTAAACTAATTGAAAAAGGTAGTAGAAACATTCACTGAAAATATGTGTGAAAAAAATGAAGTAGAACTTGAAATAGTGAAGGTTTTAATTGAAAAATAATACAGATAAACAGTAGACATAAAAATTCCTAAAATGATTGAAAAATAAACTAGAAACATTTTCTGATAAAATTGAGGGTTTACATGTAAAACATTTCTGAGAAAATTAAAGTAATATATTGAAAAATGCATTAAACTTGAAGAAATTTTTGGAAAATAATGTTAAAAAATGTAGATAATTTTATTTTTACTGAATGATCAAGGACATAGAAAAATTTGGGATGAAAGGGAAGATTTTCGTGGAATATATTCCTGATAAAATTGAAGAAATACACAGAAAAAAGTGTGAAAGTTGAAGATTTACAAGGAAAGGGATGCTTCTAAAATGATAGAAATAAAAGTATTTCTAAATTAAATAATGAGAGAATTAGAAAATTTTGATAAAATTGGAGATTTACATGGAAAATCATCCTAGCACAGGGACTTTTCCTAGTTCCGTTTAGCTTTGAATTTCATAATTTATTCATGTAAATGTCTATAGTAAGCTCCGTTTTTGAGACATGTTGACCACAGAGTCACTGCCCATAGTAAGAAGGAGCAGACATATGAGCAGTGGGAGCACTGGTGGTTGGTCCTCCCTAGAGCTGCATGGGAAGTGTCGGCCAGGTGTAGCCAGATGTTTGCACCTGTGAGGTCCCTTGTGGTGCTCCTCCCTTGCTAGATCAGGCCGTGACCTCGGAATAACTTCACTATCAGGGCTGAATCTGCTCAAAATACTTGGACCAGGGGCTTGCTTGAAGAAATGTCGTGGGCAGGATGCCAAACTTGGACAGCCCTGGCCTGTGTTTTGCTTGCTTGATTAAGCAAGGCCACATTCTCAGTGACAATTATTTTTCCTTTTAAAGGTGCTTTTGGTAGTTCAATCATAAATACAAATTTACAATCACAAAAGAGATTTTTATGAACCATACCTGAAAGTGTGTCTGTTTAATCATTGATAATTTAGACGTGAATTGTAACATCTCACTATTTTTCATTTGTCTGGTGGGCATTAGTTTTTAGGAAATGATTTCTACATATAGGAGGCTATCCTGGAGGATTTCATGAAGGGATTGATGCCGAGTTATGGTGTTGTCCTTAATGTCACAGAGCATTTTATTTGATTCATTACAGGAAAGGAGTGGTTCAATGATCATTGATGGTCTTCTCTTTTATCTCTCATTTTTCTATTATTGAGCATAGATATCTTTCATACACTATATTCTAATTACCTCTCTCCTCACCCAACTATTTCCAGATTTCCCTATCCCATGCCACTTGTTCAAATCTCTACTTTTTCTTTCTTTTCCCTGTTAATAAACTAAACATCTAAACTATTCTATTATTATTATTATTAATTATAAAATATAAAACCTCTAATAAAATAAAATGAAAAATATACAGATGAAAAGATAAATAAAACAACTAAGAAACCTCAACATACACAAACTAATATTCATCAAATGAAATTACATAAAAACACAAGTATAAGCCACAATACACTTAAAAAGGAAGGAACTTTGTGGAATAAAAATCAAAAACAAACAAATAAACAAACAAAAAAACCAAAGACATGTTGAGCACAGGGTCACTGAAGAAGAAGAGGAGCAAAAACAAAGTAATTACATTTCAATTAAAAATGCCAAGATTTAAAAACTCAATCTTTTAAATTCAGACTAAATCGGTGTGTGTGTGTGTTTGTGTGTGTGTGTATGTGTGTGTATATGTGTGTGTGTTTCTGTCAGTTTCCCTCTCTTTCACCAGCCCCTCCTCCCTTGCCACACTCTCTGACCAATCTGGCCTTGAATTCATATTGATCTGCCTGACTCTGCATCCTGAGTGCTGGGATATTAGGTTTGATTTCCCACACCTGGCTCAGAGTAACTCTTTAAGTAAAGTGAGTTCTTTAAGTAAACGGTAGGTGATTTTCTTAAATGGGTTAATTGTTACAAGAGTCAGCTCTTTTGAGTAAAAAATCCAGCTAATAAACAAAATGCTATCATTACCCCCCTAATTTCATTGTTCAATTATGCATATCCTTTCAATAAACTATCGTTTTCATACAACATTTGCCTTTTGATAGTAGTCCATGTTGTGAAGAAAAGCGACTCTAAGAATGTCATACTAGGCTTATAATCCTTGACAAAATCTCCAGTCTGAATTTATTTGGCAAGCACAAAGGTGTCCTGGAATCTGATCAAGTTCTTGCTGCTTCATGTTTAGTTTTCCGTGCTTTCCCTGAAATAGAGCTACGCTAGCCAAAGGCAAAATTTCTATTTGTTGTGAAACTGCAGAAATTAAACCATGCCAGCAATATTTACTTAGCCTAGTTCTTCCCCTTTGCAGAATGGACCACTGAGCCCTGCACAGCAAGGAGGCAGCCAGAGCTGGCTTCTGGACTTCTCTGGGTGTTTATTCCAGGGACCTGGCTATAGAGCAGAGGAACTAGGGTCCATAAATCCAGATCAGCCCTGGGCCAATAGGAGGCCGGCATCACTGGGCAGCGTCTCATTCCTTTCCACAGCCTTCCTTAGCGTGGACCTTTCTAGGTGCTTTTGGGTTCGTAGATCTCAGCTTTGCCTTTCCTTTCCTTGGCTGACAGGATCACTGATTCATCTTTCAGTGCCAAGCTTTTTTTCATGTTTTTTGTAACAATATAAATTATGCCATTTTCTTTGTGCTCTTTGCGAAATTTTGTTTTTCTTCCTCTTAGCTGATGGGGCTCCCTGTTTCCTTTTTGAGGCCAAATTTGTTTTCTGTAAAGGCATAAAAATTATAATGTTTTTTTCTCTAAGAGTTCATCTCTGCACATGGCTGTGGCCCCCAACCTTCTCTCTGCTTGGAACAGAGGATTAGCATCTGTTCAGTTGCTAAAGAAACGACACTTAACAGGATTTACAAGCAGGACACTGTGACATGTGCCTTTAATCTCAGTATGAAGGAGGCAGAGGCAGGGAGATCTTTGACTTGGTGGTCCACAATGTGACTTTCAAAACAGCCAGGGTTACAGAAAGTAAGACTCTGTGGTCGCTAGTCTGTGTTGTTAACTTGATTAAATCTTGAAGTAAGCAAAATCCAAAACATGAGGACACTCCATCAAAGGGATTTTTGCTTACTTTGTAAAAAGCAATCAATGTCTTTGAGGTAGGAATGCTCCACTTTAATTCAGACTGTTTGAGTTTGAAAGAGCTAGGCCTTTAATCTGTATATGGAGTAAGGAAGCCAACTAACTTTGTTATTGTGATTGTTGTTGTTGTTGATATTCTGAGCCAGGGTTTATCTGTAATACCTCTGACTGTCCAGGAACTCACTTTGTAGACCAGGCTACTCACAAAGTCCCACCTGATTCACTTCCATACTGCTTGGATTAAAGGTCTGAATTGCCACACTTAGTAGTAGACACTCATCCAGGGGCTTTAATCCAGGCTTTAATACAGAGATTATATCTGGAACACACACCTTTATTTTGGGGTACACCTTAATCTTGAGGACACAGAGGAAGAAAAATTTCACATTACCTGCTTGCTCTCTCCTAGATAGCAAGTCTTATGACTTCCCTGACATTAGAGTCCACTTGTCTGTGATTCCATCTTCTATTGAAGACCAGCTGAGACATCCAGCCTTGGGGACTGAGAACTTCTGGATTCTTGGACTTTGCTTCCTATCCAGCTGTTGTGGAATAAGGCAGACTGCATCCTGTTAGTCTTTCTAATATATCCCCTTTCAGGACAGAGAGAGGGAGTGAGAGATCATTCTATGTGATCTTTTACCCTCTGAAACAAGAACCTCAAGTAGACTTGCTGGCCCATGAGCACTTTCCCCATTGCCTGTCTAATCAGTTGCCTATAATGTTTAACTGTAGACAATTGCATGTCTTTGCAAGGTATTTCTCATGCATATACATTGAGGTGGTGAGAGGCTAGTGATTAGAAGGGAGTGAGGAGGAGGACTCGGGAGAGAGACACAGGGAGGAGCTTGCAGGAGCCACAAGTGGGAGACAGGAGAGAGGCATAGCATACTAAGATGGAATCAGAGGTAAATATATCTAAAGGTTAGAATATTGGGATAGAACGTTTAATATAATAGATTTGGTTTCTTATTACCTTAGTGGCATCTTGTACTTGTGTTTTAAATATATTGAAATCTAATTGGCAAATTGACAATATTGTGGGAAGCCACCTTATCCAGCGCTGTTGCAAGACGGCGCTGGTAGGAAATATTTAGTCCATGCAAACAACTTTAACACACGTGCAGTTGGTAAACAACTTTAACACATGTGCAGTTGTTAAACAACTTTAACACACGTGCAGTATCGTTTTGCTATGACTCAACATTGGCATGCTAATGAGGTGAACCTTAGTTCTCCTATCACAATGCGACATGCCCCTAAGCGAGGGCTGCTGGGCTATATAAGGGCGGCAAAAGACAGGTTCGGGGCCCCATGTAAAAGAAGAAAAGGAAGGTCCTAAATAAAGTGCTGCAGAGAAGAACCTGGTCGTATCGTGTCTTTCATTGCGGGACAAGGTTAGGCGCCGACAGTTGGTGGCCCGTCCGGGGAAGGTTCAGAACTCTCAGCCTCAGGAGTGGTACCAAAAAGCTGTACAGTAAAGATTGTCCGCAGAAGGAATCCTGCAGAAGAATCCTGTTGTCGTGTGTCATTCGTGAGAGATGATAGGCGTGCGACACTATATGTTGAGAGTCTCTCCTTCTGGGTAATTTGGGGCACCTTGGTTGAGGAACCAAAGGGACTGGTGGCCCTGGGGTAGTGTGACATGTGTGAAATGTGGGTCTGCTGCCAATGGTGGAGAGAGAACTCAGTTGAAATGCTTAGAAGCTGGAAGAGATTTTCTCTGAAGCAACAGTGAGAGCCCAGCTGATTAAGACTCTGTGGGGACCTGGTGAGTGTCAGGTGAGGCAGAAGAGATGCTAAGAGTAGCCCAGACTGCTCTAGAGAGTCTGAGGCAGTGACCGGATTCTTGAGAGCATGGCTTGACCGTACCAAAGGGTTAGATTCCTGCCTCTACTAAGGACCTCACTGAGAGGGATGGTTGTTTGTCCTGCAGTTATAGTGGGTGAGGAATGTGATCGCTCATTTTCTAATAAAATACTATTACAACATCCAGAGTGATAGCATCTTATGTTGAGAAGCTTCACTCCTTTTTTGTTTGCATGTTTTGTTCTTTGAGCCTAGATTGTCCTGTATGGCCTAGCTGTCCTGAAACTAGGTCTGACTACCAGGCTGGCCTTGAGGTCAAAGATCCCTTTGCCTCTGATTCTGTTCTTCCAGATCTGCTTCTTTCCCTTGGGTTAAGGGATAAAAGGATGTTGCCACAAGACTGTGCAGAATCTTGCCTACTTAGGCAATGCAAACAGATGCTAGGATTGTGGGCTTAAAACCCAGTTACCCACAGTGTAATGGTTGGGAAGGGCCATAAAGTGTAGAGTATAATCCACTAACTAGAGTCTTCTCTGAATCAAAGGTCAAGGACTTGCCCAACGATCTCCATTGATAAATCCAAGAATATGATGCAGTTTTCTCCCAATTTTATTAAAGGTACATCAGATTCTGAAGAACATTCCCTGCCAAGTGCACATGTATTGCCAGCCCTGAGTACAAGAGTTTCCACGCCTGAGGCACGTTGTTTCTGTGGAGCGTCAAGCCACTGCTCTGAGAATGGCTGTTTTGCAGACTGGGATCTATACTCCTTTTGTGTATTTGAGAGCTTAGACTACCTGAGATACTACCAAAGATTGAATTGTGCCATGAAGTAGAGCACAGAGGTCTCCCAGAGTGCGGCTTCAGGCGATGTGGATGACAACAACAACCCAGACAAAGGTATAGAGGAGCCAGATCAATCCTCACCAAGCTTGTTGAGGGAGAAAGGGCTGGCACTTGAGACCTGTGATGGTGGAGACTGCCCTGACCAGGATTCTGCTTCTGACAGTCCCAGGAACCTAGGATTCGTGGCATGGCTTCAAAGGGCTTTTAGTCAGAAGAAGTGAACAAGCCACCCAGAAATCTGTTTGAAGATCAGGAGCCCTGATGTATGCTAAGTGTTGCAATTAGGAGATTTTCTGTCAGCTCCTCTATTATAGCAATGGCACAAACAAGGCAATTTTGTCTTTGCCCTCATCTGGTGTTTGTTTGCTTGTTTATTTACAGCATTCTTAAAAAGTGTTAAAGAGCTAGAAATTTGTGTTCTTTTGAAAGTGACCCAAGGGAAAAGATTGAGGGTAGAGTGGACCCAGATGAGGATATTCTATTCTTTCATACCTTTGCTTACAGGAGTAACTGGTGGTTTGTTTTGAAAAAAGTCCTTAGGAGACTTTGACATCCTGGTTTTCATGTGTGCTGGGACATAAAAGAACCAGCACACAGGGAGTAACCTTGAGCAATTTGTGAAAACTCTCTGCTTAATCAATATGGTTCAGGAGTGATTTACCCAGAGGCTTCCTTTACAAATTTATCTAGGGACCACCTGCAACTTCCATTTTACCCTTCTTCCTTCTGTGTAGACTAGACTAGCCCTGAACTCAGATTTACTTTGCCTTGTTCCTCTAGTATGGGGATTAGAGGCCTGTGCCCCCACTTCTGCAAAGGAGAATGCTTCTGTTGTCTGCAATTTCCTCTGGAAATTTCAAAATCACGTGTGAACAAACCTGCAGAAACAGGACAGGCTAAGTTGGAAGCTCAGGGCAGTGTTGGCCCTGACATAGAAAACCCAGCTCCCTGGCCTTGAGAGGGTGTGTATCTTTTATGTGCTTGCTCTCTTTGAAGAGGTTTGTGTTTTACCAGTCTGACTTCTGCTTTTGGCCTTCCTTAAAGTTTAATCCCTCAGTAGTCTAAGCCATGTACCAGGCTAAAGAATGATTGCACAGCTCTCAGTGACAAGAGGACAATTAAGTATCATTTCTTACACTTGGTTTGCTGAACTTCATTTCTCAGGAAGTGTATGTAGAATGTAAAATAAACACTGCACAGAAATACTGACCAGCAGGTTTTCCTTTGAATATTCAATATTTTCAATACTTCACATCACCTAGAACTTTCAACCAAGGTGGGATCTTGCATGCACTCAGAGAATGACTCATCCCTTGACACCAAGCTGTTCTGTCAGCATTTAGGAGCGCACCCTGTGTTCAAATCAATTCCCATTGCAGCTTGCTGGGCATGAGCTGATTTGGTTGACAAAATGAAAGCACCAAGATGCACCTTCACGGATGCTGTTGGAAATGATTTCAGCCCGCACAAGCCAAGAGCCAAGAAGAAATTGGCTGTGTGGGAAATTTGCAGTTAGTAGAGCCCTGAGCTTCCAAAGATGTGCACTGACCATTAGCATTCCTCTATGGAGGAAGAGCAGCCCCACAGCGACCCCTGCTGTGAAGAAGTAGCAGTACCTGGAGCTCAGAGGCTGAGCTGTGGATCTAGTGAGCTTAGGATCTTCTGGCTCCTTCCTTGGTCTCTGCTCCAGCTGTAGCCTCTGTACGTGTGGACAAGCGGAGAAGAGAATTAATTATGGACCTGCTCTGCCAGGATTGCAAGACTCACATAAAACTCGTGGTGTGTGAGTGAGTTACCCTGGGCTGTCCTGTGTTTTCCCTGTCTGTCAAGTGTACTCTTGGGCAATGGCCCCAAGCAACAGGGGAACTACAGCTAGATAAAAAGCCCAACTGAGAAGGAATATCAGTTGAGCACTTGTCTGTGCCATCTGGAAAATCTTAGGCAAACATAAAGGAAAGCAACTGCAAGGGGATTTGTTTTTTCACTGAATTTGTTGCATTGCATGAGAGGGGGACAGTTTCACAAGTCTTGGCACACTTTTAGGGCAGAATGGGTCATTTACCTATAGTAGACAGAATGAAGTCTCCTTTTTTAAATGTCAGGAGGGTGAGCAGGTAGGAAAAAAAAAAACCCTCAGCACCTGCAATGAATGTCCATCCTCAAACCTGGGCACCAGACATTTTGGTCAGCCTTTAGGAGCACAACTTCCAGAAGCAGAGCTCCAGCAGAAATCCACCTCTGTTCATCTGGCAAAGTCCAATCCTATCAGCACAGTGAATGTTCGGAGGAACAAAAACACATATGTGGTTTCAAATCACCTTCAGAAAACAACTCAGGCCTGCTGGCAGCCTAAGGGAATGTGCCTTGGGGGACAATTCTTGGCTATTAGAGAAGGGGGTCCACATTTTGATCACTGAGATCACCACGACCTGGAGTGCCAGTGTCACAGCGCCCCCTGTGGTGAAGAAGTTTCTGGGCTGCAGCTCTGTAGGAGAACTGAGGATCTGCACATTGAGACTTTAGCATTCTTGCCAGGCCTCATTCCTTGGCTCTGCCTCCTGCATTGCCCTCAACCACCACAGCAATCCTGCATGACAGGGGTTCCTTGGAGGGGACCAAGATAACTCAAATAATAAAATAAAATAAAATAAAATAAAATAAAATAAAATAAAATAAAATAAAATAAAATAAGGAGCATAATATTAGTTACATCAGTTTGGCTCCAGTCTATTATTTTGTAGATCATTAACATTTCCCTAGCACTACAAATATCCAGCTGTTGTGGAATAAGGCAGACAGCATCATGTAAGTCATTCTAATATATTCCCTATCAGCAAAGAGAGGGTGAGTGAGAGATCATTCTATGTGATCTTTTACTCTTTACAACAGGCACCCCAAGTAGATTGACTGACCCAGGAGCACTTCCCCCATTGCCTGTTTCAGCAGTCCACTATAATTTTAACTCTAGACAATTGCATTCAGAGTGATAGGATCTTAATTTGAGAAGCTTCACTCCTTTTCTCTTTTGCTTGTTTTGATTTTTGAGCCTAGGTTTTCCTGTGTAGCCCTACCTGTCTTGAAACTAGTTCTCACTACCAGGTTGGCCTTGAGATCAGAGATGCACCTGCCTCTGCTCCTATTCCCAATCTGTTTCATTCCTTGTAGAGGTGGAGATTAAAGTCTTTTATTTGAGGCAGGGATTCTCTGTGTAGCACTGGCTGTGCTGGAACTCACTTTGTAGACTAGACTAGCCTCAAACTCAGAAATTCCCCTGCTTTTGCCTCCCAAGTGCTGAGATTAAAGGTGCGCACCACCACTGCCTGGTTGAGATTAAAGTCTTTCACCACCAGCCTGGGCAGAATCTTGCCTCCTTAGGCAATGCAAATAGATGCTAGTATTGTGGGTTTAACATCCAATTTACCACAGTGCAATGCTTGGGAGGGTGTAATTAACTAACTGGAGACTTCTCTATATCAGAAGGTCAAGAACTTACCCTCAGTATTCCATGGATAACCTGAAGGTTCTGAGGGAGTACCTTCTCAGTTTTGTCAAAAATACAGCAGATTCTGAAGAGCATGGACTGCCAAGTGGACGTGACTTGCCAGCCATGAGTTCAGGATCTTCCACGTCTCAGCCACTTTCTTTCTGTGGAGAAACAAACCACAGCTTTGATGATGGCTGGATTGTTGATTGGGATCTACACCCCTTTTACTATGTATTTGAGAGCATGGACAAACTGAGATACAGTAGCAGATCGAATTGTGCCAAGAAGGGCACAGAGGTCTTCCAGATTGAGAGTCAGAGGGAGCCACAAGTGTCCTCAAGATATGTGGACAACGACAAACACAAAGGTATAGTAGAGCCCGACCAACCCTCGCCAAGTTTGCTCAGGGAGAAAGGCCTGGAACTTGAGACCTGTGATAGTGGAGACTGCCCTGACTAGGATCCTGCTTCTGACCGTCCCAGGAACCTAGGATGCTGTGCATGGCTTCAAAGGACTTTCAGTTAGAAAAAGAAGTGAAAAAAACTCACCTAGACCTCTGTTTGTAGTCTTGGAACCCTGAAGCCTGCTAAGACTGTAATTAGGGGATCTTCTGTCAGCCCATGCCAAGGCATCCCTTCCTCCTGAGGTTACCAGACACAAGACAAGTTATAGTACAGAATAGAGTCTAGGATCCCGGGCAGTGTGTGGAAAGGGGCTGAGCAGCAGCAGGCGTTCATTGCTCTTGGTGTCCTGATTATTTACACACCTGATGTGAGTGAGCAGCTGCTTCACACTTCAGAGTGGCATTGCCCACCATGAGGGACTTTACTGTGAACCGTGAGCCGGAATAAACCTGTTCTCCTGACAGAGTATTTTATCAAAGCAGCAGCAGTGATTAAGATACTTGTGAATTGACCTTTATCCATTCAAGGTCACAATGAGAGGTAATGTTGTGTTTTGCTTAAAGAATTTTTTATTAGATATTTTCTTATTTACATTTATTTTTTTTGTTTGTTTTTTTTTTATTTGAGACAGGGTTTCTCTGTGTATCCCTGGCTGTCCTGGAACTCACTCTGTAGATCATGCTGACCTCAAACTCAGAAATCCACCTGCCTCTGCTTCCCAAGTGCGTTTTTAATTTTTTTTATTTTTAAATTTATTTATATTTTATATATTTTATATTATATATTCATATGTTTATATTTATATTTTATTTACATTTCAAATGCTATCCCCTTTCCTCATTTCCCCTCTGAAAACTCTCTATCTCATCCCCCCTCCCCATGGTCACTAACCCACCCACTCCTGCTTCCCTGACCTGGTATTCCCCTACCCTGGGGCAATGAGCCTTCGCGGGTCCAAGGGCCTCTCCTCTCATGGATGTCCGACCAGGCCATCCTCTGCTACCCATGTGGTTGGAGTCAAGGGTTCCTCCATGTCTGCTCTTTAGTTGGTGGTTTAGTCCCTGGGAGCTCTGGGGGGTACTGGGTGGCTCATATTGTTGTTTCTCCTATGGGGCTGCAAACCCCTTCAGCTCCTTGGGTCCTTTCTCTAGCTCCTTCATTGAAAACCCTGTGGTCTTTCACATAAGTGCCACATTCTGGTTGTTTCCTGTATCTGTGATAGACAGGGAAGGTTAATTTGTGTTTTTGTGCTGTGTTTGTGTTTCTCAGAACAAGATGACTTTGAAAATATGAGTTTAAGGGGTAACCTCTACTAGTGATTTTGAAGAGATGATGAAGTGACATTGACTTGATGGAAGTACTATTGTGAGACAATACGTCTCACAATTACGTCTACCATATTTCCCAGGTTCCCATCACCACAGAAGTGGTCAGAAAGCTGGTTCCTGGCCTCATCATGGAGTCCCCCCAATATGCTTGCTTTTTCCTAACTCACCCAGACTGGGATTGCAACACCATTGATGTTAAGAGGAGGCCTTTCGTCCACCGTCCATCTCTGCTGGCAGGTCAAGGTGGCCACAAGATGGCTCCCAAATTTGTCCAGAGTGAATAATATTTGGAAGAGGGAAAATAAAAGCCCTACAGATTTTTTTAGACAGGGTCATGGAGACATTTTTGACAATACACGCCCATGGACCCTGAATCACCAGAAGCAAAGGCAGCAGTGGCTTGAGTTTTTGTCAATCAGGGAACACCAGCTATGAAGACAAAGCCCCAGAGGGTGGAGTATTTAGGAAAGAGTTGTCTAAGAGATTTAAGGACAGTGGCAAAGAGAGTATTTAATGGAGGACAGACTGCAGAGGAGACGCAGATGAGAGGAGAGAAGCAACAGACTGGAGACCTGGGAAAGACCCTGTTGTCAGCCAAGGCCAAATCAGAAGACCATGAGTGATGCCTAAAAAGGAGATAAGGGGGCCCTGAGAATCAAAAGTGCCCACACCAAAAGACCAGGGTTACACTAAAAATGAAATGGAAACCCACCAGCTTTTGTTGATAAAGTTCAACATTATGTCTTACCAAAACCTACAGATAGACTCTCTACATCATTTTATAAATGAATTATCAGTGGCAACAGAAACAAAATAAAAATGCAGGACTTCTTATTTGCCTTGAAAAATTCAGATTATTTAAGACACTGCTGAAAAGGGCCTTACTCTACGAACTTCAGCT